>NC_057799.1:226251518-226286393 GCF_018294505.1 Triticum aestivum
GCGGTACGCCACACCCCTCCCAATCAACAGGACCCCCATTTCGACCGTAGGAGGTCCGTTTCCTCCGTTTTGCGGTACGCCGCACCCCTCCTGATCAACAGGACCCCCGTTTCGATCGTAGGAGGTCCGTTTCCTCCTTTTTGCGGTACGCCACACTCCTCCCGATCAACAGGACCCCCGTTTCGACCGTAGGAGGTCTGTTTCCTCCGTTTTGCGGTACACCACACCCCTCCCCATGAACACGACGCATTCCGTTGCCTCCCCATGAACACGACGCATTCCGTTGCCTCCCCATGAACACGACGACGACGTTGTTTCTCCGTTCCGACCCAGCCATGTACATGAGCCCTGGCCGTACGTATGCGCGAGTAGGCGTTCGAGACCCCGCCCGTATGTACACATACGTGGCCGTATTTTCTTTCTTGCACCCTGGCCGCTGTACGTACGTGTACATGCTACGTGCGCGCCACTACTACGACACGTACGCGCCTCTACTACGACACGTGCGCGCCTCTACATCCACCAGTATATATGTACGTACACGTTTGCGACCAGAATGACAACGCTACGTACGCTTCGACGAGGTGGGTCCCGACTTTCAGGCACTTCCTTGCCTGCGAAGATGTAACTGGTGGGTCCCAGCAGTCAGGGGGGCTAATCATTTTTTTTGCCCGGACGCACTTCCTTGCGTGCGAAGATGTAGCTGGTGGGTCCCAGTAGTCAGGGGCAAATGTTTTTTTCGCAGAATATGGTGGCCCGTCCGGTGGGTCCCCGCTGTCAGATGGAGGAATAATTATTTTGCACGTAATAAGGAGGCACTTCCTTGCTACGGCCGTGGACCCAGCTGTCAGCCTCTCCATGTACAGTCCACGTCCGATGGAAGCCGTTCCTTGACCACGTTGACCATGCCGCGCCGAGAGCACCAGGGCGGTGGACGACGGCGAGGCCTAGGAAGGGGACGACGCGGAGCCGGGGAAGACGCGGCGGTGGATGCCCACGCGTAGAGGAGTACGAGGGTTCACTGGTTCGCTGCGGTGTGAGGCTGCCGTTGCCGCAGAATAACAGGGGGTGTGGGTGAGTAGAGGGATGGCCTGGCCAGCGGTGGGAGTAGTAGGGGCGGCGAGGGCTCCGCCGCATCACAGCAGGCCACGGGAGGCAGGAGCACAAGGCACGACCGGCGCTGGTTTGGCGGCTGGAGCACGAAGACCAGAGGTTGAAGAAGCACTATGGCCGTTGGATGGACATCGTACGGTCACTGGAGCTAGAATCGTGCATATTGACTAAGTTGACAAAGCCCTCCGTCCCCGTCAACTTAGTAGGCCCACAAGTCAGCCTGCCACTATACTGGGTCCCAGCTAACAGGGGGAGTATTCATTTTTTTGTGCGTAATAAGGAGGCACTTCCTTGCGTGTGAAGATATAGCTGGTGGGTCCGAGCTGTCAGCGGTGGTAACGTTTTTTTCACGAAATACAGAGGCCCTTTCGGTGGGTCCCTGATGTCAGGTGGAGGAATCATTATTTTGCGCGTAATAAGGAGGCATTTCCTTGCGTGCAGCCGTGGACCCAGCTGTCGGCCTCTCCACGTACAGTCCACTTCAGATGCATGTCTGTCGTTGACCACGTTGACCAGGCCGCGCCGGGAGCACCAGGGCGGTGGACGATGGCGAGGCCTAGGAAGGGAATGACACGGAGGCAGGGAAGACTCGGCAGTTGTTTCCCACACGGAGGGGAGTATGACTGTACGAGGGTTTACTGGTTCGTCTGCCATCACCGGAGAATAACAACATGTGTGGGTGAGTAGAGGGATGGCTAGGCCAGCGATGGGAGTACGGTGGGGCGGTGAGGCCTGCGCGGCAGCACGGCCTGCCGCAGGAGGAGGGAGCAGGCAGTCCCGCCGGCGCTTGTTTGAGCGGCTGGAGCAGGAAGAGCAGAGATTGAAGAAGCACGACGGCCGTTCGGTGGACATCCAACAGTCACTGCTTGTGCGTCAACCTTTTTTTAGGAAAGCCTCAAATCTATGAAAAATAGCATACAACCCATCTGCCATTATTTCTAATAATTTACAGCCCATTTGCTAATTCTTAAGGTTTTTTTTGGAGCCCATATTCTTTTTGTTAGCATTACAGCCCATATTGTGGCTACGGTTAAAAAATTATACGAAATTTTGCATATTTCGGTGCGGTCCGAACTGTTTTTAATCCCCAAATTTTGACTCACATTCAAACTGATTTTAAAAATAAATGTATATCAATATAAAATCCAACAAATTCTCCACGCATAAAAAATTAATGTAATTTAAAATCTTGAAATGAAAAAAAGATATTTGAAACTAATTGCTGGTTTGATGTGTTTTAAAAATGTACAACCCATTTCCCATTACTAATAGGCCATTTTCTCGGCCAGCCGAATGAAACTCTCCTCGTCTTGAAAGATTTGCATCCCAATAGGCCTGACAAAGTGACTTACTTGGCAAATCACAAAAAAACTGGGTTGTGGCCGTGGACCCAGCTGTCAGCCTCTCCACGTACAGTACTCTTCCGATGGAAGTCGGTCGTTGACCACATTGACCACGCCGCGCCGAGAGCACCAAGGCGGTGGAAGGGGACGACGCGGAGCCGGGGAAGACGCGGCAGTGGATGCCCACGCGGAGAGGAGTACGAGGGTTCACTAGTTCGGCTGCGGCGTGAGGCTGCCGTCGCCGCAGAATAACAGGGGGTGTGGGTGAGTAGAGGGATACCCTGGGCCAGCGGTGGGAGTAGTAGGGGGCAGTGAGGCCTCCGCGGCATCACAGCCGGCCACGAGAGGCAGGAGCACGCGGCACGACCGGCGCTGCTTTGGGCGGCTGGAGCAAGAAGACCAGAGGTTGAAGAAGCACTATGGCCGTTGGATGGACATCGTACGGTCACTGGAGCTAGAATCGTTCATATTGACTAAGTTGACAAAGCCCTCCGTCCTTGTCAACTTAGTAGGCCCACAAGTCAGCCACCCACTATGGTGGGTCCCAGCTAGCAGGGGGTATTCATTTTTTGTTGCGTAATAAGGAGGCACTTCCTTGCGTGCGAAGATATAGCTGGTGGGTCCGACCTGTCAGCGGGGGGAATTTTTTTTCGTGAAATATAGAAGCCCTTCCCACGTACAGTGCGTAATAAGGAGGAACTTTCCTTGCGTGCGAACATGGACCTCGTGGGTCCCAGCCGTCAGGCTCTCCATGTACAGTCCTCTTCCGATGACTCTCGTATGTTGACCACGCCGCGCCGAGCGCACCGATGCTGTGTACGACGACGAGGCCCCAGACTAGAACGACCCGGAGATGGGGAAGATGTGGTAGTGGAGTCGCAGACGGAGAGGAGTGGGAAACTTGACTGGTTCGGGTGCGGGGTGGGCCTACACTCGGCAGAGAATAACAGGAGGTGCGGAGTGGAGGGATGGCCTCGCCGTCGGCGGGGTAGCGTTTCGCTGAGGAGCGCAAAACAACGCCGCTGGACGCCGAAGGCTGGAGCAGGCGGTTCTGGCAGCGCTGGGGGAAGAAGACGAGAGATTGAAGAAGAATGCTGGCCGTTGGATGTAAATCCAACGCCTTCTTAGGCTTCGACCTACTGGCCCACATGTCAGCCAGTCCATTTGTTTTTTTAGTCCATTTGGTGGGCTGGGTGAAACAATGATGTAGCATCTCTGCAGCTCGTTTAAATCCCATTTGCATTTTTCTCAAAATCCGCGGACTTGCTGGGCTGGGTGAAAATATCATGTTGGGCTAGACGGAGAAATGTTATAAAAACATAAACACATGATTGCACGTTAGTAAAATCTTTGCAAGCTTATGTACGCAATCACTAGGAGTTAACTTGCCAAGTTGTATATAAACAATTATTATGATTATTATTTTGTAAGAACTTTCAACTTACGAAATAAAATATCATTTTAATTTGATGAGTTAATAGCACGTGGGGTATTATTATTTTTTAGGCTAGACGTGGGACAATTGAGTTGGTTCTAGGGGAAAGTACTGGGAGAAAACTCAGTTTACATCGAAAAAGAAAGTGGGAGAAAATTCAGAGACCTGCTAGGTCCACCTGAGGAGGGGAATATGTTGGGAGGAAGGAGATTCAAAGCACGGCAGCCGAGTGAACTAGTTTGTTTTACGGACAAGTGAACTAGTTTACATACATAAGCAAATAGCCACTAAAAAAGCAATCAGGTTAATGGGTTCTTAAAAGAAATATTTCGGACAAAACAGATAATTACGACACATAGGCTAATGCATGAAACACTCAGATGATAAAGGTGCTTATAAACAGATAAAGTACAACATCTAGACCTTCCTGGCACGCTTGATCATGACGCTGCGGCTGTCCGTGTACTCGTCGGTTACGGGAAGCAGACACGCCCTCATGTCCAAGATCTGCCTGTACATGTCGTAGCACGCGTATGCGTCCTTAGCCGTGTAGGTTATGTAGGCCAGATTTAGAGGTACCTCCCACGTGTTCAGGTCGTCTTCTTTCATGTTGGCGTATCAGGGGTCGACGATGGTCTCAGGGTGGTCAACCACGCAGTCCTTCTCCTGCCCGTTGCTGATGATCTTGTATTGGTTCTGGATGTCGACAAGCTTGTTGCACCAGATGGCCAAATCGTCGCGTTCTTCCTTCTCTCCATCGTAGCGAAGGTGTAGTTGGCACTGCCGATGAAATGGGTGAATGCTCCAGAACCTGGTGCAGCCATAGGACTGAGGCGAGGCAGAGCTTCACCTAGTCCGTATCGTTGGTGTACATCACATTCAAGTTGGTGCAGCCATAGGACTGAACGGCGAACTCAAAGGGGAACTCCTTGCTGAAGTCCATATCCAGCAGGCTCACCCCTCGGATTCCCATTGGAGTCTCTTCGAGTGAACGAGTGTGTAGGCGGCGGCAGTAGTTCGTTTTTTAGCTCTTGGGGAACTGGATTCAACAGTAAGCTGAGTGTGTACAGGCGACAACAGTTACTACCCCTCCCTCGTCTGCTGCACGCCCGGCAAAAGATGCACCCTCAGCCACACGTCGGTTCACAAGCGGGTCTGTATTGGTACTGTAATAACAGGAGTTAGTGGTCACTTTACTTAAATTTAATTAGCTTTAATAGAAGTTTATACTTAAAACAAGCAATGCATTCGCTCGTTCTATCAGTGCCACAGGATCAACATGCACAACAATTAGAATTATTATTCTCAGGACACACACGATCAACACATTTGTCGCACTTCCACAAAGATAATACTACCAAGTTCGAACTATTTGTTTTGGTTGTTGTCCTCTGTATCATCATGCCGTGTTTCCCAGCTTGCAAGATTCAGAACCAACAAATAAGATCCAAACAATAAGTACAACAAAGATGCCTACACATCTCATTGATTCCCAGCTTGCAAGATTCAGAACCAACAAATAAGATCCAAATAATAAGTACAACAAAGATGCCTACACATCTCATTGATTCCCAGCTTGCAAGATTCAGAACCAACAAATAAGATTCAAATAATAAGTACAACAAAGATGCCTACACATCTCACTGATTCCCAACTTGCAAGATTCAGAACCAACCCATTAGAGCCTTTTGATAAAGTGAATATCGGGATTAAATCCATCTTGGCTAGCCATGTCATACAATCGAAGAACTTGGCGAATGCTCTTGACCGTCACAACATCTGTAGTTGAGTATCCCTGTTTGCACAGCATGTTTGCACAACACAAACAAGGAGACAAGAGAGCATGATTTCGCTTTAATAGCGGCCTCCTTGAACTCAACCCCAGCTCTACTTGGATGAGGTCTGCCTGGAGTTCCATGATTCAATTCATGCGCCTTTTTCTGCAGTTCACCTGAAATGAAGCAAAGATTGCATCATTCAGCTAGCAAGAAGTACTTGCTCTTGTGAGCTGGCAGGTTCTTCTTTAGTAGTTGCACTAAAATTGAGGAACATTAAGGTTGGCTGTCCGGCTCATGTAAGGTGCAACTATAATTTTCTTATCCTTTTGTGCAGTTCCACTAAAATAAGGTGTCATTGTGGTGACAGTGATGGCTCCATCTTGCAAAGGCTAATAAAATGTTGCACGAGATTACCAGCAGAACTTGACGGAGATTTTGGAAACTCCAATCACCATTTTGTGCAGTTCCACCAAAATTGTGAGATGTTGCCCACGTGACATTTTAGTTGAACTGCACAAGACACTCATTCCAAAAAAAAGTGTTTTGTGCAGTTCTCCAAAACGTCACAATAGCAACAACGTGAAATGGATATCCCTATCTGCACAAAAAGATACAAAGTAAACAGTTGCTGGTCAATAAGTATATACGAAACATATACAAAATGAAAAGAAGCATCTTAATTATGTTCATGGCAATCACGCAAGGACAGTAGAAATTTTAAAACGTCAGCAATGCTTCATGTTACCAGAAGCATTACGATCAACAATGAGATTCCTCAAATATGGGATTACTTTAATGGTGGCATTGCTTGTTTACCAGACACAGTAAATCAACAGCAGCTAAAGAGTTGGTTTAAGGGCATGGGACCGTGGGGACACCAGGACACTCAACAGCGTAAAGGAGCAACTTACTTATCATACTGGGGAAAACAGCAGGAGTGCCATTTGTAACACAGTTTAGTTGCATCTTATCACTGGAGGCATTAGATTAACAATAACACTGGTTAGACATGTCCCTAAGGTAACAGTGTGATCGCTTCATTTTACATGCGCCCTTACATTAAGAACAGCAAAAGGTTGGTATAAGGACACGCGACAGTGGACGCATCAGCACAATGTACCTACAAGGAGGCATAAAGTGGTGATGCCGAGTTTGTTCATGCTATGTGAGGGCAGCAAACCTAATCCTGGAGACCTTTTATTATGTGAGGGCAGCAAATCTAATCCTGGAGACCTTTAACAATGTGAGGGCAGCAAATCTAATCCTGAGACCTTTTACTATCTGAGGGCAGCAAATCTAATCCTGAGACCTTTTACTATGTGAGGGCAGCAAATCTAATCCTGAGACCTTTTACTATCTGAGGGCAGCAAATCTAATCCTGGAGACCTTTTACTATGTGATGGCAGCAAATCTAATCCTGGACATACTCTATTGACTTGTCCACCAGCCGCCACTTTCTACCCTTTTTTCAACCAATAATAGATCTGTTCCTTATCCAGTTTGTACTGCGTTTTCCCATTATTTCCCTTTTCAACCAAGAGACCGGTTGGGTATCCGGTCTCTACTACTTTCACCATATTATTTCCTCTTTGAATCAAGTCCTAGATTCATGCTAGAACTTTCCCCCCTTTCTTCGTTGTTTGAACAAAGCCCTAGATTCGAATGCATGAAGTAGCTTTACCTCTAATAATACTAAAAATTTAGGTGGCTTTGGAAGAGCTGATGGGAGTAGAAAAAGATGCACATGCAGACACGTGGGGAGCTGGGGCAGTAGAGCAAGGACGCTAGGGTCGCCGAGATGTCGGCGGCGGCAGGTCGGATCTGCGGACAATACGACAGGGAGGAAGAAGGGTCGGAGGACCTCCCGAGCCGGCGCTGTGTCGGAGAGAACGGCACGGGCAGAGGATCGGGCCCCTCCGGCAGCTGTGGGTTTCCTCCCTCGGCGGCCATGACCGCATGAACGATGCACCTTTTAGTCCTCTACACACACCGGCCGAAGGGATCCGGCCGGATCTGTGACCAGCGGTGAGCAGAGAGAAAATGTCGCTACCGCTGTCTTGTTTATATCCGGAGAGGATGAGAGAATGAAGAGAGCAACCCTAGTAAAGCAAGCTCTCAGGCCCCTGCGTCCATATATAGTGGAGTGATTATCTTTTTTCCCTCCACAACAAGCGTTTCAATTTGTATACGTGGCATTAAAGAAAAGAAACTCTCTATTTAAGGTGACTACTGTATGACTCCTACTTACTACTAGTAGTACTACAGTATTGTTCACTTGTGCTCCCCGCCCCTTCATTCATTGAACAACCCCACGGGTGAATAAACATACAGTAAGTACTGTATTTATATAGAACGAACAAGCTCGAACTATTTTCGTGTAGTTAAAAGTTGAGGGTGGGGCCTTTTCCGGGCAGTACGCGCGGCAGTTTTCGGGTAGGCGGTTTGACAGAGAGGCGAGGAGGGTGAGCGAGTGGGGCTGTGCGATTTGACGGCGCGTTACTGCTGGAAAGACTTGTGATATGACCACTCACAATAGTCATGAATTACTCGCGCTCCGACCAGGGTGATGCCCCCCTTCCATTCTGCGCTCTAATCTGGTGCATGACACGTCGACCCGAATGGTGGCTCTCCCACATGTCAGAGTAGTAAGAAGGAGCAAAGAATGATGCGGTATATACTAGTACTATACTACAGTACTACTCAGGTCGGAGGAGTGCGAACCACGGCAGCCCAGTGAACCAGCAGTGCGAACCACGGTAGCCCAGTGAACCAGCAGTAGAAAACAATGTGGTGATATGCCCATAAAAAACAATGTGCTACGGTCCACACTGTAGCATGTATAGTAACACTCCTCTTTGTTTGGATCCCTGAGTTAGAGCTAGTTTGGGTTGAAATAGCCTCAAATTATCGAAACAAGAGGGGTTAGTTTGAGCTAGTTTGCTCTAACCCAGCTAAAAAAACTAGCCTGGTGGAGAGGTTCTAATTGGGTTAGTTATCCTCGGGCCCACTAAAAGAGAACTAAAAAAATCTCCCCTGCCCGCACCAGATCGCTCCCCCCCTTCTCGCACGACTCCTCTCTGTTCCCCATAGGGCCGCTCGCCCTCTCTCTCCTCCGGCCGCCCTCTCCTTCCGGCCTCCGCCGCCCTACTCCGGCCGCCCTCTCCCTCCGGCCTTCGAAGGTCACCTCGCTCACCCTTCACCATTCATTTTTCTCCCTCTGTCGTGCACGGCGGCGCAGCATCTACCAGGGAGGTCGCGAGAGGGGTGAGTTTGTTCGTTCCTTCTCTGTCTCACGGCCATATCATTGATCTTGCTTGCTCTAGCGCTAATTTTGATTTGGAAAAGTAGATCCTGATCAAACTTGGTATAGATTTGTGGTGCACGCATGGAATTGTTTGATGCTGCTTGAGGAGGTAATAAATCTTTCTGGAGGCCCAAAGATTCAGGTCACATTTCTAGGTATTTCAATTTCAGGCTTGCATTATTTCTAGAGGCCCAAAGATTCAGTTCACCTTTCTAGGTATTTCAATTTCAGGCTTGCATTATTTCTAGAGGCCCAAAGATTCAGTTCACCTTTCTAGGTATTTCAGTTTCAGGCTTGCATTATTTCTAGAGGCCCAAAGATTCAGTTCACCTTTCTAGGTATTTCAGTTTCAGGCTTGCATTATTTCTAGAGGCCCAAAGATTCAGTTCACCTTTCTAGGTATTTCAGTTTCAAGCTTGCATTATTTCTAGAGGCCCAAAGATTCAGTTCACCTTTCTAGGTATTTTAGTTACAGGCTTGCATTATTTCTAGAGGCCCAAAGATTAAGTTCCCAGTCGGCGGCAAGCGGACCTGTTACCCATGCCGGTGTCGACCTCAACTCGCAAGGGCCGGCGTCGGAGGTGTTCCCGGGGCTTGGGCTCTACATAGCCTTCCTCCAGAGCGACGATGGCGAGCTCCTCCCTCGGTGCGTGAGGGGCTTCGGGCTCCCTCCCTATCGTGAATGACTTCCGTGATGAGTTAGCTCATTCTTTGTTTCATGAAGTGTTTTTTTATTTTGTGAAGTTTGATTGACGACTTGTATGTTTAAGTGGGATATCTCATTTGTATGTACAAAGTAAAAATTATCGTGTTTTGCATGCTTGATTTATATAGATGGTTCGTTTATGTCAATTGTGAGCGGGAGGAGGCCACAGAAGAGCCGGCCACACCAAGAGGGTGCTTGGATCCAAGGGACTTATTTTAGTCTGACTAAAAATAGTCTCTTTAAGAGGCTAAAGTTCCAAGCACCCCTGACTAAAGAGGGGCTAAAACTAGTCTTGAGACTAAAAAATTTTAGTCAGGGGTACCCCTACTAAAATGTGGATTAGTCATCTCTCTCCTCATTTAACTCCTCTCCTTTAACACAGACGAGTTCTGGATTGGAGGGTTTGGAGGATAATAAATGCTCATTAACTTGATTTTAGTCTCTTTAGTATTTGGATCCAAGCATGGGTGAGGCTAGCAAGTTTTAGTCCCACTACTTTTAGTCATCGAACTAAAACGTATCCAAGCACCCTCGAAATCCGGCAGGAAATAGGGTCCAAAGTAGTCAAATGATTGAGATAGAGCATTTATTGTCAATCTAACCCTGCCATCCATACACCTCTTTGGTTTAGAGTTAGTTCAGGGTTAGAATCTAACTCTAACCTCTAACTGAGTTAGAGTTCTCCTCGTCTCGGTTCATCGCGATCATACTTTCCCCATTCCTGTGTTTTCAGTATCCTGCGAATCAAAGAGGCCCTTTTTTTTGCGGGAAAAATCAAAGAGGCCCTTAGACTGGTTTCGGTCCGGTCATTTTTTTACAAACGTGTTATGTCCAAAATTTAATGAACATGCTCCGATTTCCACGAAAATAATCCGGTTTCATGTAGTAATTCATTCATTTATTTATTCTTCTGCGGGGGGTTTGCATGTAATTCATGAGGTCTGAAATGTAAAGTACCCCGGCATATGCTCCGAGTCGTGCATGCACTACGACCCAGATGCTCTATGTCCCACATGTCGGCGAATGGGAGCACGTGGAAATAGCCTAGGAGTACATATAGGAGGATAAATGCATGAAATAATATGTACTGTGAAGCATAGGCGCGGTTCGAAAAGGAGACCTAAAGTGATGACAGCTATAGGTCGCACGCACCCAACTAGGGGTCCTAGACATACGACTAATTTTTCCCTCAAAAAAAAGAGGCACGAGTGCTCAGTACTCCTATTCTATAAACACGAGTCCCATCTGACAACAGCGTCCGTGCTACAGCTAGCTCTCCTCCCTCGTTTCTCTCTTCTAGTAATTCCAAACTCGGCCGACGCCCGGTGGGCTGGGTGGGTTTGCTCAACTGCGGCCCCACCTCACAGTGAAAATGTTACGACTGGAATAAAAATGCCATATACTCCCTCCGTTCATAAATATAAGCCTTTTTAGATACTATTTCAAATGGAATACATCATACAGATGTATGTAGACATAGTTTAGAGTGTAGATTCACTCATTTTGCTCCGTATGTAGTAGTCACTTGTTGGAATCTTTAGAAAGACTTATATTTGGGAACGGAGGGAGTACTATACTAATAAAACATTAGGCCACGAGGCGATGTAGTGCTGGTTACAGGAGGCAAGAAGAGATGCATCCATCGACGACGTCCACCTCCTCGACTCAGGGCGCCGGCCCACCGAACGGCGCCTAAGTAGCAGCGGCTTTCGTGGCCAGGTCGACGTGCTTCTGAACAATGGCGTCCAAAGATTCGAGCCGCTGGAAGAAGGCCAACGTCTTTCTGTCCTCGCTTGCCTTGTAGTGGCCTATGTAGACGATTTCCTCGTAGACGTGGATGTGCAGGTCGACGGTTTCTTGCATGGCGAGGCGCTGCGCGGCGAGCGTGGCCTCGAGGTGCATATTCTTCGTCGCGAACTCCGGCACCTGCAGGGCCACCAGGGCTTGAAAGAGTTCGTCACCATGGAGGCCGATGAGGGTGGCAGGCAATGAGGAGCCTGGGCACGCGGGCTAGAGCAGTACGGCAAGGTCGTCCACGCGCTTCTTGACGGCGGTGAACTTGCGGTGAACGAGGGCTACGATGCCTGCGGTCGCCAGCACCGTCTGGAAATGCTGTGCGGCGCGGGGCCGCAGGCCGGCGCCTTGGATGATTTGGCACAGCCGACTGCCGCTCGCGTCCATCGCCTCCATAGGTGCTTGTGGCTTCTGGTCACTTGGTCTTGGATTGGAGTGAGCAGTGTTGCGCAGAGATTTGGGAGTAGATGGATTGGAGTGGTGGGGCGCCTTTATTATATGAGAGTCCAAACTCTGTTGCATTCACATCGTGTTGGCTTCTCCAATTAATTCCCTCTGCATGTAATTGAGGATGCATCATTGACCGTTCAATGTCTCGGGAACCGCTACCCTCTCCATCCTTGGCATTCAAGCACCTATGGAACCGTCGACGACGAGGTGCCTATGGTGACTTCGTAAATTTCAAGATGATAGTGCCGTGCGTGTGTGCGTTCATAGGGGTGAGTGTATGCGCGTGTATATGAGCGCTTGCGTCTGTACTATGTAAAAAACCGTAAATGCGTGTCAAAAAGAGACTAGTCAGTATACTCAATATTGTGCACCTCGGAGAGGAAAACGATAGAACTAGTACGTATTTATTTACGGTGCAGATTCACTCATTTTGCTCCATATGTACTCCGTCTCGGTGTAGTCTAGTCACTTGTTGAAATCTCTAGAAGGGCAAATCCTCCTTTCTGGTTTACAGGGCTATACTAGCAAGTAGTTGTACGTACTAGTACAATAGTGGGCTCACATAGCAATTTTGTCTCATGCAAGAGCCTGGCTATATGCGTGCTCCAATGTTCGCAACTGCAATGTTCAGTTTGCGCTTGGGTCTTCGCCTCTTCGAGAAGACGAACAATGATGTTACTACTATTGCTTCTAAAGTGTCGAATCCACTGCTGCATGTCCGTCCACCGCGAGCGGGGCGGATAGCTTGTTGTAGAAGTACTACTAAGCAAAAGCATGTCCTCGTTTGGGAGCAACCGCGTGCATGGGTGAGGGAGAAGGCGTGTAGTAAAATCAAGCTTCTCCTCGTTGTACGAGTTGAAGCGACACACCATAGCACTGGCCCCACATGCTTGCCTCTAAACTTGGCTGAAAGACCCGCAGTGGACAATATATTTGCTGCAACCTCTAACATTTACCCACCACAAATTAAAATATATGTGGCCGTATGCATCGTTCTGATGCAGAGGCCGGGGAGTCCCCCCTTTTCGAAAAAAACAAATTAAAATATATATTCCTGTCTTGACCAGATGAGCGTGCAAACTACAATCACCAGGGTGTCAGGTAGGGCCAGAATTATTATTTTTTACTTCGAGACGGCCACATAGCATGGAGCCGACCCCAACGATTTTAAGCTTACAGGCACGGTACACGCTATCCTAGAGCACTCTACACATGAAACTGCCACACGAGCGTCCAGGCTGCGCTCTTTGCCTCTTCGGGAAGTCGAACAATGATGGGGTACTACTGCATTGGAGGAGTACTACAGTACGCTTCTGGCCATTTGACACCGATTGAACTGCTGCATGTCCACCGCGTGCGGGAGGGAGAGCGTGTAGCGAAAGCTTCTCCTAGTCTTGCCAGCCACCACGCTCATGGCCAAGGGAGGGACGCTCCTGCCTTTGCGTGTATAACAGGTGGGCCCGACAGGTGTGTGGCCAACCTGTCATACAGCCAAAGGCAGGTGCAGTTAAGTCCGCGAGGGAGAGGATAATCAAACTTCTCGTTGATGTACGAGTTGACGCGGCACATCAAAGCACTGCACTCGATATATTTCAATAATTTGCGTTTACCGATGCATTAATTACAACGCATGCATGCATGTCGTGACTCTCCTTTTGATACTTGCATGTGTTGATTTAATGCACCTTGAAGTAGTATAAAATATGTGACGGTAAAGCTTTGTAATACCCTGGCCCAAGTCGAGAGATGGTTGTGCACGAGGAGGGCGAGATCATGCACACCGAACAGGACCCGACGATGGAGCTCTCTAAGGTCTCGATGGACCTCGCCGTGCTCCACTGCCCCTTGTGCCTCCGCCCCTTGACGCCTCCAGTGTATGAGGTTTGAATACACCTCGTCAGTTCGGCTGATTGAGCAAGGTGCAGGTTTCTTGATTGATGTGTTGTTCGATTGATTTCTGCAGTGCAAGGGAGGGCACCTGGCCTGCTCGGACTGCCGCGTCGAGCGCCCCGGGAACCAGCAGCAGTGCTAGAAGTGCGAGCGCGGTGGTGGCTTCGACGTGCGGAACACGACGGTGGACTCCGTCCTTTCGTCAGTGAGGGTGGAGTGCCCGCACGAAGGATGTGGGCTCTACGTCACTTACCACAAGCTCGCCGATCACCAGAGCATGTGTCCGCTCGCGCCCTGCAAATGCCCCGTGCCCGTCTGCGGCTACGAAGGCCCGCCGCCGGTGCTCTACCACCACATCAGCACCGCGCATCCCATGCCCGTGCACAGGATCCAGTACGGCAAGGTGCTCCAGCTGCAAGTGCCACTGTCGGAGACACGGCTCTTGCTGTTCGCAGAGGAGGACCGCCGCGCGTTTTTCTTGGTCGGCGGCGTGCTCAACATCGGCGCGCCTATCGCCGTGTCGGTCGTCTGCATCAGAGCGGGGGCATCCCCACTGCCGCACTACGTGGCCAAGCTGTGGGCGAACGGCCCGCCGGGGGAGCCCAAAGGCACGACCGACGCCGTCAAGGTGGAAATGGAGGTGACAAGCAGCAAGGATCCCGGCGACGTCGACGTGCAGGAGCTGACCTCCTTGACAGATCCGCCCAAGCTGCTGGCCGGGGCTAAGCTTGTGTCCCTCCACATTCAGATTGACAAGCTCACGTCCTAAATGTTTCTACAGTGCCTTCTGTTTATCTTAGTAATATGCTAATATAGGGATTACCTTGGTCTACTTTAGCTTAAGAAATGGTGGGTTTTGGTGGCGATGCAGCAATTACTTCGACATCGGATCAGTAATTTCCAACAGTCGAATGGATATTTTGTGTCTGTTGGATATAAAGTTCCTTTGGGTAAGAAGTACTACTGGTCATCGAAATGGATAAAAGGAGATGTATGTAGACGTATTTTAGTTCTAGATACGTCCCTTTTTATCCATTTTGATGACAAGCACTCCCTCTGTTCCACAATACATGCCTTCCATTTGTCAAAATATAGATGTATCCAGACATGTTTTAGTATATAGGTACATCCATGATAGAGCCAATCGGATGGTTGAGAACACTACAATTCATAGCTACAGATGTGTGTGTGACTCCCAGATGTAGAGGCCGGGGGTCATCATCCTCCTTTTCGAGAAAAAATAGACGCGTGTGTGAGAGGACGAGTGCGTGCGTGCACCTCTTCTCTTCCTGTATAACGTACTACTAAACTCAGAGTACAAGTTTTTGTGGGTGGCATGATGGTGCGTGCGAGAAGTCCCGAGAGAGAGGGTTAATGCGTCTGAAAAAAAGACTAGCCTAGAGCTCGCCACGCGGCTATTCCTGTCGAACGCCCCATTAACCGTAAGATATGTATACGACGGTGCCAGTTATTGCACGTACACAGCAGTACTCCCTCCTTTCCGGTTTATAGGGATTAATTCAAAAATCTCACCAACCAAGATGGTGAGTGGTGGAATATTTTTTGTAGTTTGCAAAAGCACCTAATTAATGCTCTTGTTTTTCTCAAAAAATTATGTTTATCAATGCATTAATTGCAATGCATGCATGCATAAAGTACATGCATTGGTCAATTTTCTCTTAATACTTGCATGCAATGATTTAATGCACCTTGGAATCTGAACATGTGTTGGGGAACAACCAAATTGAGCCTTATAAAATGGAAAAACTAAAATTTTGAGATAAGCCCTATAAAACCGGAAAGGAGGGAGTAGAAAAAGAAGTACTCCATCCGGGAATAGTGCCGCACTTCGAAACTAGAACCGTCAATAAATTTTGAGCTTGCATCTCATCACATTCCAAATTACTCCACGCTATATTGAATTGCAAACCTGTTCACACCAATCACAACCTAAACGGTTTTCCACTTAGGAGCGTATTAGTACCACGCTATATTGAATGGCAAACCTGTTCACACCGATCACAACCAAAATGGTTTCCCACTTAGGAGCGTATTAGTACTCGGTTATAAATACTAGTATGCCAAGATGACTGCACATTCCTCCTCAACTCCTCATCCACAAAAACAAACAAGTCATTCAGCATCCTTCCCTTGCGTCTTCCATGGCCAGCGTGAGTTCTGGGTCGAGAGATTGCCACCAGGGAGAGGTGAGCATGGAAGCGGAAGCACGAGAGATGTCCCGCCTCGCTGCGAGAGCAGCCGACATGTCCCGCCGTGCGGAAGTAGCAGCACAGAGGTCCCGTCGCGCCGCTGAAGCAGCACGGAGGTCCTGTCGCGCCGTCGATGTAGCAGACTGGTCCGGCCGCGCCGCGGAAGCAGTAGAGATGTCCCGCCGCACCACGAATGCAGCAGAGATGTCCCGCCGCGCCGCGGCGGCCTGGGAAAATTTCTCATGGGCAGGCGACGACTGTTACAGGCGCATGCATGCGATCGTCCATAGCCAGCTGGATCAGATCTCCGGCTGGGCGAGGTTGCAGGACGACATGAAAGCCACGTTTGAACAGGCTACCGGCGTCATCCGACAACTAAGGGAGGGCAATGAGAGGCTCCAGGCCGAGCGCGACCTGCTGAGGGAGAAGATCGTCCGAAGTGCAGACCAGCAGGAGGAGACCAGTGCCTTGTTGAAGAGGACCGGCGTCATCGTCAAGAAACTTATGGACGAGAATGACATGCTCCGCAACAAGCGCCAAAGGCTGGTGGAGGAATCCGTGGATGTTCTCAGGCAGCGTCTTGAGGACACGAAAGAGCTCATCGCCGCTCGCCGCGGAGACTAGTTCCCGCGGCCTGCAGCAATGCATCAAGAAAGTAGAGATCAGCGAGCCTGATCCTTCTCTTCCTTCTTCTTTTGCCCTTGTGTATTTCGGGCGTAGCCGCATGTGGCTTTTTCAATTATCTTTCTAATTATGTAATACAATTAATCGTCCTTATCTTTCTGTGGTAGATCAATGTTGCGAGGCTGGAATGAAGAAAACTCTTGATGTGGCGACCCTGGCGTTGCTGTTCTTCTAGTTGCTGCTGGGCTTCCTTCAGTTTCCTAGTTTCTTTTGATGTAATAATTGGTTTAGGATGTGGATTGTGTCGTCGGTTGTGAAATGTTGGGTTCTAGCGCGGATGTTTGGCCTTTGTTGGCCTCTTGGGATGTTGCGATTTCAATCTGGTAGCTTTTAGTCCTTCGTGTTAGGCTGGAGTTGTGCTGAACTTCTTGTGAATTGTGGTGGTTTTCAGTAATGAAAATCGGAAGGGGCAAGCCCTTCTTTGATCAAAAAAAAATTAATCGTCCTTATATATTCATCAGTCTTGCTATAAGTCGCAATAGATGCCATATAGGTCCGTCGGATCTTACATCAAGATCTGTGCTTTCAGATTATCTTTTTTTTCTCTTAAATCTCAGTCGAGTGAGACATAGCCATGCCATTAAATAGAGGCTCGGGCGCCATTAATGGAGACCTTGGGAGAGAGGTAGACGGTAGATGGAGGTCAAAGGGCTCTCCTCCCGATAAGCACGCGCAGGGGTCTGATCGCACGCCTCTCGTACTCAAATAGCTACCCTGCACGGCGCCTCCTAGCTAATAAAAAATGGGGATGCGTGGCGGCACGTAAATGGTACTAGTAAGTAGAACGCCCACGGTTTCAATAATACTTGTGTTTCCGATTGTAACGTGACAGCACTTGTTCCAAAATGACTTTGTTGATTGTTAATGTGTGCGCCTTCGCAAATCGGACTGCAAATTTACCACAGCATGTTGGTGCCATGTCATGGCACCAAGCCAAGTTTCATTATTTTCATGCGTGTTTTGGATTTACAGGAATTAAAAAACTAAGTTTCTCAATGTTTCCAACCCAGCCACGACGCCCAGAATTTTGAATTTCATTCCCATTTCTTGCATGGAACCTAGAAATTTACCCGAGGACACACATGTGATTTTTCAACCAACTTTGGTGCACTGGAACATGTGCTTGTATTTCAAATTTGAATTATGCACACAAAGGTGACACGTTCCCTCCCAAAACCACGAGCCTTCTTGAGAGAAGCTCCGATTTGCAAGAAGCTTATACCAAAATTTGTTCCTATTCGGCCAAATTTTTTTACCACGGCATGGTACTACCATGACATGACACCATGCCAAGTTTCATGATTTTAAAACCAAGTTTCTCAATGTTCTCGACCGAGCCACGATGCCCAGATGTTTGAATTTTATTCTCATTTTTTGCATGGGACCTACTCCCTCCTTCCATCTATATAGGGCCTAATGTGTTTTTCAAGACAGCCTTTGACTATTGACAAGATTAATAGCACATGAGATGTATACTATGAAAATTATATTATTGGAAGCTCCTTTGACATACAAATTTGAATGTATGCTTTCTGTAAGTTTCATGTCATATATTATTGCTCTAACGTTTGGTCAAAGTTAGCCTCGAAAAACGCATTAGGACCTATATAGATGGAAGGAGGGAGTAGAAATTCACCCGAGGACACAAATGTGATTTTTCAACCAACTTTGGTGCACGGGAGCATGTGCTTGTAGTTCAAATTTGTATTATGCACATTAAATGACCACAAACTCAATTAATGTGTAAATAAGGCCAAACGAAGCCGGAATAATTCCAAAATTTAACAGGGCACTCATGTAGTTCTATGTTGCCTTTTTAGATAAACTCAAGGGGGACAACGTATATCGTTTCGCACTCAAAGGTGGCACGTTCCCTCTTAGAACCACGAGCCTTCTTGAGAGAAGCTTCGGTTTGCAAGAAGCTTATACCAAAATCTGTTCCTATTCGGCCAATTTTTTTACCACAACATGGTAGTACCATGACATGACATCCATGCCAAGTTTCATGATTTTCAGATGTGTTTTGGATTTACAAGAATTTTAAAACCAAGTTTCTCAATGTTCTCGGCCGAGCCACGATGCCCAGATGTTTCAATTTTATGCTCATTTCTTGCATGGGACCTAGAAATCACCCAAGGACACAAATGTGATTTTTAAACCAACTTTGGTGCACGAGAGCATGTGCTTGCAGTTCAAATTTGACTTATGCACATTAAATGACCAGAAACTCAATTAATGTATAAAAAACGACAAACGAACCCGGAATAATTCCAAAATTTAACAGGGCACTAATGTAGTTCTATGTTGCCTTTGTTAAGAAACTCAAGGGGGGGGCAGCGTATATCGTTTCACACTCAAAGGTGGCACATTCCCTCTTAGAACCACGAGCTTCCAAATCGGCCCAATTTTTTACCACAACATGTTAGTACCCTGACATGACACCATGCCTAGTTTCATGATTTCCAGGCGAGTTTTGGATTTACATGAATTTAAAATCAAAGTTTCTCGATGTTCTCGGCCGAGTCATGATGCCCAGATGTTTGAATTTCATTCTCATTTCTTCCATGGGACCTAGAAATTCAACCAAGGACACACATGTGATTTTTCAACCCAGTTTGGTGCACCGGAGCATGTGCATGCAATTCATATTTAGATTATGCACATTAAAAGTCCAGAAACTCAATTAATGTATAAAAAGGCCAAATCAACCCGAAATAATTCCAAAATTTAACAGGGCACTCATATAGTTCTATGTTGCCTCTGTAAATAAAATCAGGGGGGTGGCAGCGTATATCGTTTCGCACACAAAGGTGACACGTTCCCTCTCGGAACCACGAGGCTTGTTGAGAGAATCTCCGGTTTTGCAAGGGGCTTATACCAAAACTTGTCCCAATCCAGCCAAAAATTATATGTATGAAAACAGGGTTTAGATTATCCCAAACATCTCGCTACCTAGACCAATAATGTACTATTATTTGAATTCAACATAAAATGGATACAAATATTTGAATTGGAGAGCGTATGGTACATGTAGTTCATAATGAAATATGATTACTGCTATATGTATGTTTTTTGTTATCAAGATAATATTTAAATTATTGTATAACTTGACAACAATCGTATTCAAATAAGGAAAATTGATTAAAATTTAGTCCATATGGTAGACGACAATATATATGTTCACATGGTGGAGTAAAATGTTCATATATGATGGAAGATCAAAATGTATGACTACATCAATTATAAACCGCAAGGTCACCTAACGATATATTCGAATTCAACATAACGTGGATTCAAAAATTGAAATTCGAGATCATGGCATCTGTAATCATATAAAAAGGGACATTACTCTTTCTTTGGTGGGAATTGATTTGTTTTTTGTTGTTGTTGAGGGAAGTGCGAATCGATTTGGTACTGTGCAGGGTAATCTTGTTCTCCCGATTTTTTTTACATTTTCCTTATAGTTTTTTCAATGGCATCTATAGCAATATAGTAAAAGGGGACAGGACTCTCTTGTGTCTTGTATGAATTGTTTTTTTACACATTAAGTTTGTTCTGCCGAACAAGGAATCCGCACCTTGTTATCCCAAAATTTTCAAGCTCGAGTATCTTTTGTCTCACCTGCTTTGAAACTTCCGCTTCTTCAACCCGTGCCGCGCCTTGTTATCCCGAAATTTGGACGCGCGCGAGAACTCCCTACTCATCCGAAATCGCTCCCTCAGCCCAGACACGCGAAATTCCCCTTCTACCCCTCAGCCGGAAATGAAGCTCCACGTCGCAGTGTCAAAACCGGTGGGGGTACACTGGTAACTTACCCTACATTTCGGACAAGCGCGTCCCTAAGCTTGGCTCCCCCCTCCCCCTTCGCCCCCCCCCATTCGTACACCGAGGCCGCCAAAACCCACGAAACCCCATGCTCCTCCGTCGGCTTCCCGACCGCCGCCCAGCCGGAGACTCTTCCCCGACTACGTCGTCCACCGCAACAGCTCACCGTCCCTCATCCACTGCACCGGATGAGGATCCGTTGTCGATCTTGTCGTCCCGCCGGATCAGCCGCCCCATCCTCCACCTCCAAGGAGCTGCCCCGACATTCGCCTCGTCTATCGCGCCACCTCAATCCCCACAGCACCGTCTTGACCTGCCCCACCGGAACCGCAGCACCCTCACCAATTCCTCTGATGAAGCCGAGGCCAACTCGGCGCCACCAAGGAGGTTCTGCACAAACCACTGCATTTTATCTTTTATTCGATCTCACGGGCCTGCCGGTGCTCGATACCGAGCAGACATGGCGTGTCTCCATCGACGGCACCGTCACCGGCCACATCATCCACGGCGTCTCTCCCCCATGTCGTTGTTTCCTCGGCGGCGACTTCCACAACGGCACTAGCTGCAGCTGCTCCGGCTCTCGCTCGCGCTGCGGCTCTGTTCTTGCTGTCGGTCGCGCTGCTGCACTGCTCCTGCTTTTGTTCGTGCTGCTGCTCTGCTCTTGCTCTCGCTTGCGCTGCTGCTGCTGCACGACCTCCGGCAGCTACAGGAGTTGCTGCTTTAGCACTCGCTCGCGGTGCTACTGCACGACTTGCTCTCTGCTAGTGCATTCCCTGCTTGAGCGTCTGCTGATTTAGATCACTGCTTCCCTGCTACTAGTGCTCGAACGCCCTAAACATCTATTGCAATGCTCTGTTACTAGTTCAATCAGTTTCGACAGTAAAATTCAGTTTCAACTGTGAAGTTCATTTTCTTCAGTTAAGTTCAGAGTGAACAGTACTTAGAGCATCTGTCGGAGCGGCCATGGCGCGGCTGATGCGTTTTACATCTAGCACTTTTTGGTGATATACATCATCTATTGCAGATGATATTAGGGTCCCACTTCAGATTAACGTTGTCTGTCTTGTCATGCTTCAGCCTCGTCGCCGTACACCTTAGCGGAGCTGCTCCAACGACGGAACCGTCCATCACAGCGGAGCAGTATCCTCGGCGCCGTTTCCAGAGGCCTCGGATCTTCTTCCCCGCCTACGACAGTCACACCAGCATCATCACCATCCTCCACGTCCAACCCAATGGTGCTGAGGTCCACAAGGCTATGCCAAAGAGGTTGTACACTCGTCGCATCACTTTGTTTCTCCATTCCTCTATTCTTCCAATTCATGTGAGCCAAACACCCAGGTTGACTGAAATCCTATGTTTCCAAATCCTCTGTTTTGCACGTGCATTCCTATCCTATTCCTGTGTTTTTCCTATCCCTGCGTTTATAGAATCCTCCAATTCTAAGGAGCCCTTACAGATTTACTTCATTTTCAGATAGGCGTCAAAGAAAACTCTGTGTGTTATGTCCTGCTCCTGCCGTGCGGTCATCCACCCCACCTGAGGTGCACCATCGACAGAAGCGTTCACTGCAGCAGAGATCCCCCCTGCAGACTTCCTTTCGACGCCTCAGATCATCTTCCCCGTTGCTGGCAGTCGCGCCAACTGCATTACCATCATCGACTGAGCAGATGAACCTGAGGACTACACAGTTCTGGAAGAGAGGTCGCAGTCTTTCGTGTTTGCTTATGTTATACATCGGTTATTATTACCTGCTACTTTATCGTTCAATCTTGAGTTTTGAATTGCCCAAGGGTCTCATATCGAGCCAGCAACGAATAGCATCTGTCTACTATCTGGTTCATCTGGGGTCTTCTATGTGGTTCATGTTGGGTGGGCAACAAACAATAGATGATCCATTGTCTATCTTTTTAAATTGAAGCTATAATCTACCTGCTATCATTAGTTTTGGATCCATCCACTCGTTTGCTACCATCAGTCTTGATTTTTGCTTGCACCCCTTAGGCCTTACAAAATATAACTATTTTTTATTATGCATGTCAGATATTGTACACAATCATACTGAACATGTAGAGAAAAAGAGAAGACCGTTGCGTGCGAATATAATGTCATGCAGACGCCGCTCCATGGTGGGCGAAGTGGCGCCCTCTCCTGCATTTCTAGATTGTATTCCAGAGAAGATAACTATTCAGATGGAGATTCAGAAGGAGCCGACCACGCCTGTTTACCACCTGAGGTGTTTGCTCTAACCTGGCATGCTGATGTTGGTCATATCATGCATATGGCGCCTTGCATTGCTTACATTATACATCTTATATGTCATCAGCTTAGTTTAGATTTGCTTTGTGTGAATGCCACCTGTATGGTTTCTATACCATACTCCCACCATTCCTAAATATTTGTCTTTTTAGAGATTTCAACAAGTGACTACATACAGAACAAAATGAGTGAATCTACACTCTAAAATATGTCTATATACATCCGTATGTGGTAGTCCATTTGAAATCTCTAAAAAGACAAATATTTAGGAACGAAGGGAGTATATGGGAATTATGCAATGCCATCTTCTTTAGCCAGGCATCATATACATGAATCATGCAATGCCATCCTGTTTAGCCAGTCATCGTATATGTGAATTGTATTGTGCCATATTTTTCCATAATGTATTCCATTTGTCAACAATGTTTATACATTCATCTACTCTTCCAGTGCATCAGCCATTTGAGTCGGCCATGGGAAAATCTGGAGTGAAAACAAGGTCTTCTGAGCAGTCAGTGCTACCTGTCGATGCAGATTTCTTGCTGGTTACGGATAGCTCCTCAAAGGAGGATTCAGAGAGAGATGACCAGTCGTATCCCCCCCCCCCGAGGTGCATGCTCTAACTTGGCTGGGTTATATTGCTCATAGCAAGCATATGGTGTCTTGCATTTCCATGCCATCTGCTAAGATTAGACATGCTTTGTGTGAATGCCTCCTGTTTGCTTTCTATATCAGATATGTGAATTATGCAATGCCATGTTTTTCAGCCAGTTATCATATATGTGAATTATGCACTGCCATGGAGCAAGGCATCATATATGTGAATTATCTCATGCCATCTTTTTTTTCATTACGTATTCCATTTGTCGACAATCTGTGTATATTGAACTACTCTTCATGTGTATCAGCCATTTGAACCGGTTATGGAAAAATCTGGAGTGAAAACAAGGTCTTCAGAGCAGGCAATGGTACCTGTTGAATCATATATCTCGATGGTTACAAGGAGCTCCTCAGAGGAGGATTCAGAGACAGATGACCAGTCCTATATCCCACTTGAGGTGTATGCTCTAAGTTGCAATGTTTATATTTCTCATATGATGCATATGGTGTCTTGCATTGCTTAGTTTAGACATCATATGCACAATATTGAATTCTATCTGCTTAGTTTAGAGATCATACATGCGAGTGCCAGCTGCTTAGTATATGAATCAATTATGTCAATTATATCATGCCATCCTGTATGCTTCGACAACATGTATGTGAATTATTTCAACCCAACCTATTTTAGAAAGACATCATATAGTTTTGTCATGTCATATTGTTTAGGTACTCATCATATGTTGAATTATCCCATTATATCCTGTTAAGTTATCCATCATATATCTGAAACTGTGTCATGCTATCTTGTTTAGTTAGGCATCATATATGTGAAATTGTGTCATGCTGTCCTGTTTGGTTAGACAACATATATGTGAATTACCACATCTGTCTGTCATACAATGTCTGTACGTTCAATTTCTCTTCTTGTTTATCAGCCATTTGAATTGGAGGCGGTGATGGCACTATCTAAGGGAGCAAAAACCCGTTCTTCACAAAAGACAGTGCTACCCGTCGATGCAGATAGAACCATGGTTGTACAGGCCCACAAACTAGCCCCACCACACATAATCGAGACTCTTCCAGATTGCACACTTACACCGTTGGGCAGAGAACCAGCTACAACCCATCTAACCGCAACCCCAGCGGATAGTAACCCACTTATAGTTGACAAAGCACCATGTCCACCACAGAGTACCCCCACACGAGCAGTTTGTAAAGCTACTGCAGTGCCCAAAGCACGAAGACCACCACAGCTAACCCAAACTCCACGTTTAAAGCAGAAGAGCAACTGTTCTCAGGTCAGATTCCGTAGCTATGGTTCATACTCCTTTGCTGTTGCACCACTGTGTTTACTCATACCAACTACTTTCGAATTTGAAGGATCCAATTGAAACTCCAATGGCGCAACAGGTATGTTTTAAACCTATTTCTTTAACTGGATTGTTGTTCTAACTTCTTGCTCTATGTTGATTTCAGTTTAAGTTGTATAAACAGTTATGTTCTCATGTGATGAACATTACAAGTGCTGCCAATGCTATGTAGTTTCTCACACTTATATTCTGTCTATGCTGCTGTGTCTTAAAAATATATGAGTTGAACTGTGTCTCTATCTTGATTAGGGAACATAAACTAGAATGATATGGACAATACAGTGACCATAGTACATAGATATATGTTTGTTTCATGCTGTTATCCTATCCACCTTACTACTGAACCGGTTTACCAAAATGAGTTCCATATACTACAAGCTAAACCTATGATGTGTTTGCTTGTTTCTCTTGTAGTATGCAAACAGAATATTGGAGAAGAGCACCCCACTATGCAATGGTAGAGAAAGTAATGCAGATAAGGTTCAAGATAGTGAGACAACCCTGTTGGTCTCCAAGAAAGGTGATAAAAATGATCTTGTAGACAGTGAGAAAACCCCATAGTCCTGCGTTGATGTAGTGTTCGAGTTACTGGCCAGTACCGCTGGCACAAGCTCTTCGAACTCGTTGCCTGAATCACTTCGGCTTCTTCAGTCTCAGCTACAAGCTGAAAGGCATCAGTCAGCTGTGCTGCGGCAAGAAGCCTAAGGACTGAGGAAGTCCCTGCATTCAGATGCGTACTTTCTTGTGCAACAGCAAGCGCTGGAGGATTTAAGCGCCAAACAAGAGAAAGTTAATAAGCTTGCTAAGCATCTTGCCAGCATTATGGGTACCCAGGATATTGTTTCTTGAACTCTTCTGAAGTGGTTTCAGTTCTGGACTTGTTTTGCTGCGGCGTTTATATGCTGCTTTGTTCCCTATTTTTGCACTAGTGGCGAACTTTGATGCCCAGTGGATGTAATATGTGTAATAGCCGTGATAGCCTAGCATAAGTTGCTTGCTTATTTATTTCCTTGTTGTCTTGTTTATTTGTTTGCTTGTAGTCAGTGTAGTTCTTTTTCCGTGGTTTGCTAGTGGCTGCAATAACCTATTTTTTAAAACTAGGCCACAATAACCATGGGCTAATATTTACTGTAGTGACACTGGGCCTCCTACGGGCCGTAGAAACAGTGGGCCTTCTATGGGCCGTAGAAACAGTAGGCCTTCTACAGGCCGTAGAAACAATGGGCCTTCTACGGGCCCTAGAAACAATGGGCCTGCTACGGGCCGTATCATCAATGGGCCTTATACGGGCCATATGATCGATTGGCCAAACATGGTCCAATAACAGGCCGCATTATGGCCGTAAACGGGCTAGAGTTGGAATCGTCCGTTCATGGGCCGACCATAACGGGCCATCGTTAATAGGCCGTATTTGATGACGCTATAAAAACGGCCCAACGTATTAACGAACCACAAATGGGCCGACTGTAACCACGGGCTAAATTTGGCCCACAAGCAGAAAATGACAGTAACGTGCCGTAAGTAAACGAATGCTGGAAATGAGTCCAAGAATAAATGGGCTCTGAGAAGGCCGAAAGATAACATGGGCTGGAAACGGCCCAACGGAATAACGGGCCGTTAATGGGTATAAAGTGATACACTGTTCATTACGGGCCAGTTTCACCACGGGCCGTTAATGGGTGTAAAGTGATACACTGTTCATTACGGCCCAGTTTCACCACGGGCCGTTAATAGGCCAAGAGTTACATAGGGCCTCATATTGGCCGAAAGACATCATGGGCCATACATGGGCCAGAGGTGAAAACGGGCTGGAATCATATTGGATGGCCCAGATGACGCTACTAGGCCTAATTTGGATAGGGCGTAACGGGCCTTGGGTTAGTGGGCTGTAAATGGGCTATATTTGAACAGGCCGTTAACACGCTTTCCATGGGCCGGCCCGCCACCTTTTGACCAAGTCAAACGGGCCAGCCTTTTCACAGGAATGGGCCTCTATTGGGCCGTGCCACGTGTCGACGTATCATAGGCGCCTTCTATCCAATGAGTGCATGACATCTGTCCCAACGATGAGCCGACACGTGTTTCCTCCAGCCAATGATGATTTTACACGTGGAAAATCCCCATTGGTCGGGGCTGTTAACGGGTTATCGGATCCAAAACCTGACCCGATAGCTTAACGGCGTTCCGTTACGGTGGATGCCACGTGTCGGTCACCCTTGACGAAAGCACTTCTGTGACATGCGATTTATCGTCATGGAAGTGCACACTTCCGTGATGATAATTTTGGTATGTCATGGAACACTTCTACGACAGCACAGGTATGACTATCTTGATTCTGTCATAAAATCGTCATGGATGTACATGCATGACAAAAAACGCGACCTACTATGACAAACACGTATCATCACGGAAGTGTGTTTTTTTGTAGTGGCTCCTACCTGCCATATTTGTGGATTTCAGGGCCATTCGCCCGCTGAATGTCAGCATGGTTACTCTCACCCCCCCCCCCCCGATTGTTATGGCATGAGCTTCGCCCCAAAGCCTAGCTCATACTAAAACAATTACTCATATGGGTGGCCTGAAAACCATAATATGTCATATAGGAGCAACAACCCTGAGATCTCATCGTTTGCCTCTAGTTATCCAATGCAGGGATTTAGGTATGAAGAGGAGAGAAACAACTATGCACCATAGCAATTGTATTCACCTCCTACTCATATACCTCAACACCAGGAGATGTTGCCAATGGAGTTAAATGGTCCTCCATTTGGTCAACCAACACCTTCAACAAAAGTGCCCACACATGATGATTTTGATGATATAGACAAGCTCACATTGCTTAGTCTCGAGTTCACTTGGAGTGCCGAAGATGATCCAATTAGGCCGATGATCCAATCTGGCAGCACTATTTCTTCACAGCTTGAGCTGAGTGTTTCTGGGATTCCTCTTGCTACATGTGAGGTTCCAATACTGTCACATCCAGCTGAGCAAGATAGCAAGAGTCCAGAGGAAGAAAGACCTCAGATTGAAGAAGAAATACTTGAAGACAAGGAACAAGATGATCTAGAGCTCGAACAACAAAGTGATCAAGTTGAAGACTTATCATCTATTACTCTTGATGTGATTGAAGATGAAGAACCAGAAATGCATTTGCCCATCGTCATACATGAGCGTGATGTAGCAGGTTTATCTAATCCTCTTGATGACATGCGTCCGTATAATTTCTTTGCTACTACCTTGCATTACATGATACCATCACTTAAGATTGATTTGAAAACTCATTTGTTTGGATATGATGATATATATACCCTGTTAGTGGCATTACTCTCATTTGTGATGAGCATAGTTACTTTCCTTGTGCTAGCCCTATGCTTAATGAAACATATCATTCCCATGCTAGTCTTGAGCTTAATGATAAATGTCATCCTCATGTGAGTGTTGACCATGCTGATTTCTGCCATCCTAAACATGTGCTTTATAGTTATGCTTATATAATTGGATATTCCATTGATGACTTGGAGGGCATCGACCGTATCACTTGTAGTTGTTTGTGTGGGTCCTATTTCAGGCTTTTGGTAATGCACAGTCTACTACATGCTGACCAGGTTCGAGGTGACATTCCTTGGGATCCCGGTGGATTCAGAGCATGGTGACGAGGAGAAGCAAGGAGCACACATGAGGATGAGAGAAGCAGGAGCTTGTACGAGGAAGCAAAAGGAGAGGAGTCACAATGCAAGAAGATGTGAGATGATTGAGCGAGTGCTACATCAAAGCCCGGTGAGTTGTTTCATGACCCATTTCGAATATATCATCCATTGATACATGCTGAAATCAATTGCTATTTGGGTTGCTTGAGTCATTTCTTAAATGATGTCCCACTGAATTTCATTTGACATATTGTGCTTGATGTGAACTTGTAAACTGATTGTGGAATGCCTTGTAAACTAGTGATCTATACCTCGTTCGCTTTGCTGAAAGTAGTGAAGGCTATTAGTTCTGAGTGCTCAAATCCCTAGTACACTAGAAAACTTAATTATTTTCTGCTCTTACCTTGATACACCTAGATCATTAAGTGTCAGATGCTGAGTTTGTGCCTCATTTATTCCCATTCAGAGCAATCACTCACCACTATGGACTAGCATGCTATGTTCCCTGGATCGGTAGTATGTGAACCAGACCTGTATGAGTGATGATTGTTGTTTCCTTTTTGTATTCATTTGTTAATTAAGTAATAATGAATAAATAGTTATATGATCTACCTAACAGTAGCATGTCATGTTCCCTGGATCGGTGGCTTGTGAAATCTGGTTGGATCGGATAGGAGTTAATTATATTAAAAAAATGTAATTTTCGAACCAGGTGTATACCATGTTCTCGGGATCGCTGGTATGTTCCTTTGGGAGAAAAACTAAAAAAACTAATAATTGGTCGAGCCAGGTGTATACCATGTTCTCGGGATCGGTTGTATGTTCCTTTGGTGAGACTGATAAAATATTATCATTATTAACTTCAAATTTAATAAGTGGTTCAACCACAATGTTATATTTCTGCAAATAAGTGATTTAATTCAAGTTCCTTTTGTTCTCAGGATCATGCTCTCTTTAGGAACCTTTTGGCAATGTCAGCATTTGAACTTGCTAATCTTCGTTTATCCTTGCAATAGTTTAAAATGGTCGAGTTTACTAGTGTCCTATTGATATGTAGCACTCTTAACCATTAATTTTCACTAGCCAAGTCCAAAGCATGCACTTTTTAGAGATCTACTTCACTTGACATTCTCTAGTCAGTTCACTCTTCATGTTCTTGCTCTTGTCATATGCCTTTGCTTGAGGACAAGCAAAGATTTAAGTGTGGGGGAACTTGATAAGCACATTTCATATATATAATTTTGGCATTGAATTATACCATTCGTTGAGTTATGCCCATCTATTCTTGCTAAGTTTAGTTGAATATTTGCATCAAAATCATATAATGAATCACTTACTAGTCATTGTGTTTCTTTTGCAGAAAAGTGCGCAAAGGCACTATAAACTTCAAGATCTGGACTAGTGGCTAAGAGAACCAGTCAAGTGAAAAGAAAGAAGAAGGACGGAGGGACTTGTGTGTGAAGAAATGATGCTCCAGGGGACAAGTTAAAGTAGAAAGAGACCTTCTTGTGCAGAAAGAAGAAAAGGACAGGGGCCAATGTGCAAATGGAAGATCTGATCGAGGGGGTCAAATCCCTAGCGCTCTCAATCCCCAAATCGGGCCTGGCTACATCTCCATCTCCCTCACCCGCCTTCTCCACCACCGGCCGCCGCCGCGGCTAGGCCGGCGCGGTGGTGCGCCAACCAGCGCCACCCAGCCACCCATCCTCGCCATCTCCATCACCCGCCGCTGCACCATCCACCACCACCATCTCCAGCGCCACACACCAGCGCCGCCACTCGTGTGACCCGCCAGACGGGTGTCTGGTCCCCCGCGCGACCAGCACCTCATCACCCTCACTGCTCCTTCTCCCTCCTTCCACTACTGCTGCTTCTTCTTCTTGCGCTGATCTACCGCTGCTCCTTCTTCTCCTGTACCTGCTGCTGCTCATCTTCTTCCCTTGCCTTGCTGCTGCTCCTCCCTCCTGCTACACCCCTGCTGCTCCCCCTCTCAACGTCTTGCTGCTGCTCTTCTCTGAATCCCTCTGCTGCACCTTCTCTCCTTGCACCCCTGCTGAACCTCCTTCCCTTCACCCGCTGCTCTGTGTGTGAGTGTGTGTGTGTGTTAGTGAGTCCAGTGTGTGTGTGTGTGTGTGTGTGTGTAATTTTTTGAACTATTAGTGTTGAGACTTGATCAACTATATTTTGTACTAGTGCAATATTTGTGCCCTGTTCGTCAGTTATTGGTTTGTAAAACTTCAGATCACTTCTTGGTAATTATGTGTTGAACTTGAAGGATGGTTGATAGCTCCAGTACATGTGTTTTTTATGTTGTCTCAGTTTCTAGTCTATTTATGTAGTGCTCGTGATGTGCTCTTTCCTTGTATCTCAAATATGCTTCTGTCCCTAATCTTAAATGTTTGCTAGTGTATGTGTTTTCTCATTTGTTAGTCGATCTATCCACTGTGTGTAGTAATGAAAATCCTAAAAACATTGACTTGCAAGTTATTTTTCGTCCTGTCTTGTTATTTGCTTGTGTTGTTAAGAGGTAGGTGATCTTGTCCTACTTTGAGTGGGAAAGGTGTTTCATTTTCTTTTGTATTGCATTACCAAAAACCTTTTCGTCCGATCTAGCTTTAGCTGAGCACGACTGTCGTTGCCTAGTCCCCGTGGAGAACACGACATCCGTAGTTTGGGCGTAAAAACCCCACTATACTTTTAATTGATCAGAGCCTCATGCAATAATAGTTGGTTAATAGACTTCAAAGCTTCAAGCACACTTCGCCAGAGTAATTAAATGGTAAGGCCTTTTTAATTATGTCAACTAATAGTTATACAAGTACCCAACATCAGGCATCATTGTTTGGGCATCTCATTAACTAAGGACAAATAAAGCAATTGAAAAGAGCAAATTAACTATGCTTGAAACAAACAAGGAATTGAACTGTTGAGTTGGATACAGTGACTTACCTTAACTGGTTGAATAGGCTCAGCACAGCTCCTACTTCTCTTGCAAGGCTCCTTCCTAACATCTTGTAATGGGAAATCCTCAATCTTATCTTCATTGCACCCCCTCTGCAAGGTCGCACAAACTAGTTACTCGTCTCCTTGGAAGATAAATATGCATACTTTCCAGTCTATGAACAACACAAAAGGATGAGATTATAACAAAACAATACCACATAATGAAACATGCCACATCTCTTGCACTTGCACACAATGAAATGAGCATTTACTATGTCTGCACTATGTAAAAACTAGGCATACCTTCGAACTGGATCTCCAGGTACTCTTGGAGAGCCTACTTTAGTGTACAGCCAAATCTTTATGTCACCTATGAGTTAGACAAGGCCCCACTACAACAGCCCTTAGTGTTGAAATCGTTGACAAGCTCTGTTAGAGTGTTAGGTCAAGAACAACAAGTAATCAAAGCAAATAGTCCTAGTATGGCTGGCTGATGCAAACAACAATTGAACATATGTGTGAGCAAATCTTACATATCAAGAAAAGAAGCAAAGAAGGAGGCTTAAATACCATCACTTGGCTGACCAGATTTAAGGGGCATTTAAACATCATGTGCGACGTATGAACTAACATAAACATTGCATATTCCAGCTTCTACAATGGAATGCACATGTATTAGGTTATGTCATGTATGATGATGCGTAAATGTACACTATAGCAGGCAGGAGTGATTCATCATTGCACGCACAATTGAATTACAGGTTAAGGGCCAGTTCGATTATGCCTTTTCATGGCTTATTGTCAAAATAAGCCATAAAAGATGTAAAGAAGTCATTTTTGAGTTATGGGCTCAGGCTTAACTTATTTCGCTTTGGAGGGGGGTGTTTCTGGTAGAAACTCACTAAAAATTGAAGGGAAGGGGAATAGTGAAATGACTCTGTTGTCTGCCTATGTTACACTCAAAATGCAACTGCTCATGCCCGCGTCACACCTGACCCTCAAGTAAAAACAAACACGCAAGCGTTCATTTCCCTGCCCGCTTGCATCTCCTCTCCCCTTTCCCTCTACCTCGATCCCCTGCCTGCAGCCCTAGGGTTCCTCCAGCGAGCCGTCGCCTCTGGTCCCATCTGGCCTGGTCCTCGACGATGTTCTGTCCAGCTACGCTACATGGCCGGCACGTAGGGGCAAATCTCCCTGGCTTCTCCTCCCTCTGGCGCCACCCCTCATTCTCATGGTCTCCAGCAACTGCTCCATTGTGGTCCGTCCAACGCACTACTCCGGCAGGCGCCACACAACTACGGCTGATGCCACACTAAGGCAGAAGGCACCTTATTCCCCCTCCCCTCCTCTCAGGCCGTGGCCTTGAGGTGCTGTTGAAGGATGAGCTCATCCAACAAGGTGAGGATCTCCTCTGATTTTTTCCAAATTTTCATTCTGATCCACTATACGATGAATTGCTATGAGCTGCTCCTGCTGTTGCTATATGATGCATTGCTATGAGCTGCTCCTGCTGCTGCTATATGATGAATTGCTATGAGCTGCTGCTACTATATGATAAATTGCTATGAGCTGCTGCTGCTATATGATGAATTGCTATAAGCTGCTCCTGCTGCTGCTGTATGATGAATTGCTATGAGCTGCTCCTACTGTTGCTATATGATGAATTGCTATGAGCTGCTCCTGTTGCTGCTATATGATGAATTGCTATGAGCTGCTGCTGGTATATGATGAATTGCACACTGCTGCTGCTGCTGTATGATGAGTTGCTATGATCTGCTGCTATTTCTATATGATGCTTTCAGGTGGTGCTGCTATATGATAATAACCAGCCACTTGGACCATCGAGTTTCAATAAATAATTGTTCTTCATTTAAATGTGGGTCATGCGTTCTTCGTGTAAATTAGGCAATGGGATCTCTATGGAAGACATTGACCGAAGTAGATTGTGCCAAGTAGATGGTATCTTTGTATTTGCATTTTGAACAAATAGTGATGGTCTGTTTTCCTATCATATTAATTACTGCACTTGGTTCAATTTGTGATGTTTGCAAGTCAAATTATTTTTCATATGGGTAGCAAAATGAAAAAATATAATGCAATCTAGACTTTTCACTGATCATACCAAAGATAAGCTGAAAAGAAAGGCAATGAAAAGAACTGGTTGGCTTATTACCTGGAGCTTATATTCACAGGTGCTTATTTTCTTAGGATAACTCGTAATAACTGTCCCTAAGAAACTTGGCCAATAGAACTGACATACAAATAACATGTCACGATAATTGCAATGGAGTGACCTACCATAGCACACTGTATAGGCTCACCGCTTCCTCTCCTTTTTTGCGATGTTCCATGAAATTGCCACATACATCTTGCACTTCTTCATTGTGTAACCCTATCTGCAAGTTGACATGGCTAATTTCTGACATCTCTACATGATAATACATTGCATATCCCTTTCACATATTTAAACCACCTATTAATGATTGTGTGCGTAGCATAAACTAGCCATGACTCTGTGTGCTGGACTAGCAGGCACTCTAATGGAGCCTAATGTAGTGCACTAGAATTCCTACATGCCACCTACGATTTTGTGTAATGTACTGCCTCTGTTCCTAAATATATGTCTTTGTAGAGATTCCAGTATGGACCACATACAGATGTATATAGATGCATTTCCGAGTGTAGATTCACTCATTTTGCTCCGTATGTAGCCTATAGTGGAATCTCTAGAAAGACTTATATTTAGGAACAGAGGTACGAGGTAGTATCATGTATGACATCTACATATCTAACTTAGCAGCCAGTAGTAGAAATCATTGTCTACACAATGGGATTACTAGTAGAAAATCCTAGCAAAGCATGCTGGCAGGCACACAACAATACAAGAGAGAGAGAGACGCACTTACAAGATCATAGCAATGCCTCAGTCATGGATCTTGGTTGGCCAAGTTGTTAGATCCAGAAGAAACATCGTCCTTGTAGTTTTTGCCAGCTGCATAAAGGTAACAGCGACCTGTTAGTATATTTGAAGTACATCGGGCAGGTGATGCTAGACGGGTTTAATGCTGACAAATACCTAGGCCGTGGCGCATGGTTGGCATCTTGCTAGACTGTGGGAATCAGGTTAGGAACATCAAGGGTGATGACGTTGTGCTGGCTGTCGGGGTCCGGTAAGGAGATCTAGAACCGTCGAGTAGGTGTTTGTGGTGCGGCTCCGGTAGGGTGGACTACGGTGTGGGCGAAGCGGATCTGTGGCCGTGGACGAGGGCGTCGGTGAAGCTGCTCCGGTGGTTGGGTTAAGGATGGTGTCGACGATGCGGATCTGCGGCCGTGGACGGGGCGTCAGAAGCTGCTCCAGTAGGTTGGATGAGGGTGCAACGAAGCGGATCTGTGGCTGTGGACTTGTGAGTTGGCAAAGCGGTCCCGCTAGGGTTGAGAATGGTATAGGCGAAGCTACTTCGGTAGGGTTGACGATGGTGTCGCGAAGCGGCTCCGGTAGGGTTGAGGAAGGTGTCGGCGAAGAGGAT